>NC_056730.1:535507508-535520008 GCF_019279795.1 Protopterus annectens | reverse complement strand
GTAATGCATTCCTAGTGGTGAGATTTAAGCTGGGGTTCCAGGATGGAAAAGTATTCATTTTTTTCCATTACATGTGTATTGTGACAATCACTGCATATTGCTGTAGCATGCATATTCCACTATTGCTGTTTTTGATTTATAGCAGCAGAATTGAGCCATGAACACACTTCCACACAGGGTGAGGATCATAGGAGGTTACTAGGCTAATGGTCCTGGGGCCCTTATAAGCCTAGTCAAGAGTTTATCCCCAAAAAGAAACCTCAGTCAGCATCTGTCACCCCTGTCAATGTGTGACACAGGTGGAACCTCTGGGGCAAATTTGTAGTTTCTCATCCACTCATCAAGGTTGCACTTGAAGAGAGTCAGCGAGGTACTCTGTCTATTCCAGAGATGGGGCAGCCTCTGAGAGACAAACCTGTCTCTCCAACAGGTTTTGTTGATGTCGCATATTATATTCAGGTCTTTCAAGTGGGTAATGCACAAGGACTTAGACTTACGGATATGGAGCATCTGTAGTAGGGCAGGGACTAATATTGCCTTGTCAATGAAACACAAATCACCTCTGACTAATCTGTATGATACTGAGTATAGTGATAGAGATTATAGCCTGTCCACATAAGACAGGTGTTGACGGCCATGGATTCCATTTGTGAGGTATTTCTGTGGCCTTTCTAGTTGGTGCAGATGTTTGGAAAGGTACATACCAAATGGGGCATTATACTCAATTATTGATGTAATTATTGATGTAATGAGGGAGGAGTGTAGAGAGATAATAACCTCCTTTTTTTCTGGATTCAATCCCATTGCTTATAAGATAAACCAAGTAAAAGGCCTTTCTGACCACTGCCACTACATGTTGGTTGAATGTGAGATTATTATCAACCTGAGTACCCAGATGTCTCACCACAGGTTGTGTGTTTAGGGGGTTGCCATTGATGTAGTAATCAATAGGGGCCATGTTTTTGCCAAATGGTATAGCAACGGTTATCCCACTCCACAAAGGAGGAGCCACTACGGAACTACCACCGCATTAGCCTAATGAGCCTGGTCTGCAAGGCCATGGAATGTATCATCATGGAACTTATAAACAAAGACATTGGTAATCTCCAAACTCTGGACCCCACCCAGTTCGGGTTTGTAAAAGGTAGATCATGTCTCCTAAACCTGGTTGACTTCCTTGAAGCAGTCACCAAAGCCATAGATAAGGGTAAGGTGGTTCACACAGCCTGTCTAGATATCACCAAGGCTTCTGACACCATCCCCCATTCTGGAATTATAGATAAACGCACTAAACTAGGTATAAATCCCTAAGTCACAAGATGGGTTGCCAACTGGCTCACTGACAGAACCCACACTGTGAAAGTAGCAGGCTCCAAATCCAACTTCAGACCAGTGACAAGTGGAGTACCACCGGGTTCAGTCCTGGGTCCACTCCTGTTTGGTATCTATGTTTCTGAAGTAACGGCTAACACAGAAGGTTTTTGGCTAATGAAGTTCACAGATGTCTACAACTAGGAACCATAATTGAAACTCCTAATGATGTGGACATCCTACAAAAGGGCCTCATTGAGACAGATGCCTGGTGTCAAAGCCATGGCCTCAAGCTCAATGCCAAAAAGTGCATTGTCATCCCCTTTGGTAAAAACTCTGTACCAATGACCTACCACATAGGTGGTAGTCTACTTAATACTGAAAGTGTGATAAGAGACCTTGGGACACAGGTGGACAGTAGTCTCTCCTTTGATAATCACATCACCACAGTAGTCAGGAAATCCTTCTATGTGGCACACCTCATCACAAAAGGTTTTTCATCCAGAAAAAAAGAGGTCATTGTTCCCCTCTACTCGTCACGCATTAGACCCATTATAGAGTACAATGCCCCTTTTGGTATGTACCTCACAAGACATCTACAACAACTAGAAAGGCCACAGAAATACCTCACAAAGAGGATTACTGGTCTCAAACAGATGCCCTACGCAGACTGTCTCAAAAAAAACTCCAGCTTTACTCTATCGCATATCTCCTACTCAGAGGTGATCTCTGCCTAACATACAAAGCTATGTCAAACCCAGAGATGTTGGACATGCTCGACTTAATTAAATCCCAATTCCTCCAAGCTACACGCTCTAGGGACCTAATCCTTGTCAGCACAATAAACAGAACATGCTAGAGGGATAGATTCCTGTCCCAGAGACTTCCCATACTCTGGAACAAACTACCTAACTATATCAAACAAAGCTCCTCATTAGCACTCTTCAAGAAAACCCTTGATGATTGGATGGGAAATGGGAAATAGAAAATTCACCCCAGGGCTCACCTCTGTGGCTCTGCTAGACAGGGGCACAGGAAAATAATTTTCTTGGGTGGCAAAAGCCAGGGTACCTTTTTGATTAGGCTTGTATAGGCCCTAGGGCTGATAGCCTAGTACCTACCTATGAACCTATGATGCATTTTTTTGCATTTAGCTTGAGGCCATGACTTTGGCAGAAATACTTAGTTGTTGTGAGACCCTCTTGTAGTATATCATCATCATCTGGGGAATCAATGACAGCACCCAACTTACAGTCGTCCACAAACTTGATCAGTCACATGCCTTTTGTCTTTGCCTGCACCTCTGAGAAGTAGATGCGAAACAGAGGGGGGTCTCAGGACAGATCCCTGGGGAACTCCACTAGTGACAGGTGGGTCTGCTATCGGAGATGGAGATGCCTATTTTGACATTCAGGGTCCTGTCAGTGAGCCAGTCGGCTACCCACCTGATGAGCTAGGGATTTACGCCAACTTGTGTTAGCTTTTTGATAATGCCCGAATGGGGGATTGTGTCAAAGGCTTGATCAAGTCAAGGTAAGCTGTATGTACTGACTTTCCTTCATCCAGGGCTTTGTTGACAGCCTCAAAGAAGTCAACTATGTTCAACAGGCAAGATCTCCCCTTGACAAATCTAAACTGGATGGGGTCAAGTGCTTGGAGATTGCCTATGTCCTTGTTTATGAGATCCATAGTAATATGCTCCATGGCTTTACAGATCAGACTTGTCAAGCTAATGGGGCCATAGTTTCCAGGTTCAGTAGTGGCACCATCGTTGTGCAAGGGGATGACAATGGCAGTTCTCCACTCTGCTGGAATGAAGCCTGTACTTAAGACTGTGGTTGAATAGGGTGCTCAGTGGTGAAGCTAGTTCTTCCTGGAAATGATGCAGAATACAGCATGGGATACTATCAGGTCCCATGGAGGCAGTGCTGTTTGCCTTGGATAGGGCCTTTAACACTTGATCTGTGAAGATGTGCAGTGCGGGACAAATCTCAAAAGGGCCTTTGGGGGGACAACAGGGGAGTGAAGTTTACGTTGAACCTATCTGCTATCAGGTTGGCTAAGTCAACAGTATCAGTGGAAATTATACTGTTAAGTACTAATTTGGAATAAACCTGGGCTTTGCCATGGAGTTTCCTGACATAACCGAAAAAGGCTTTGTGGTTTCCCTTTGTTTCAGAGGCTAGTTTAAATTCATAATTGGCTTTGGAGGTTTTCACTAGTGATCTAATTTGGTTGCTGAGGCTAAGGAGGGAGTTTTTCCAATCTGGAATTTGTTCCTTTTTACCCTTGGGCAACAGTTTCTTCCTTTTGTTGTAAAGCCTGTTGATAGAGGATGCCCACCAAACAGGTTTGTGTTTCCCTGAGGAACAGGTTTTAGCTGTGTTGGTTATGGCTGAATCCATGCATTTGTACAGATGCTTGTATACTGCATTGGTGTACTCTTTATCATAGTTGTCTGCATCCTCTGAGGATGGTGATGGTGTGAAGCTACAGATACCATCCCTTAGGAGGTTGTAGTCAGCTTTTGAGAAGTTTTTAAGCTTGATTATGACTGGGGTGGTGAGGTTGGGTGGGATAGAAACTTCTAATGAGACAGTCCAATTATCTGGACTCACCAGGGAAGAACATACTATGGGAATAGTGCAGCAGTTGCCCATGTGGGTGAGAACCAAGTCTAGAATGTTATCTCCCCTTGTGGGGAATGGGACGAGCTGGTCTAGTGAGTTAGAATAGATGAAGTTAAGGAATCATTGAATGAGTGCATTAGTGCAGGAATAGTTCACCTAGTCTATGGTGGGGTAGCTGAAGTCACCAAGGATCAGGGTGTTAGGGGGTACCTTGAGGAAGTCACGTAGATCCAGGTAAGATAAGTGGGTGTCCTGAGTCATGGAGGGTGTATATAGCTGGCTATAACTTAAATGGGTGTCTTGCCAACTGTCAGTTGCACTTGAAGTAGTTCTAGTGTGTCATGCTGACAAACCAGTCTGGAGGTGTGCCTGTCCTTAATAAAGATAGAGACTCCACCACCCTTAGTCTTCCTGACCTCATTTTGGGGTCCGAATGTGTGGAATGAGGTATAGCCTGGTAAGGCAGTGGTGCTCTCCACAGCCCTGAACCAAATTTCCATGACCACACAGACATTGGCATCTTCCAGAGGATGAGAGCCTCCAGTGAGTGGATTTTCAGGTTAAGGCTCCTGGGGTTAAGCGGCATGACCTTCAATTTGCTTTTTGACAGATCTTTTATGTTGGAAGATTTGTCTTTGGGACATTGCCTAAAAGAGGCACAATGGGGGAGGAGAGAGCCTTGGCCAGGATCCAGAATCCCAGTGGTGATTGTGATGGCCTGCACCTGTCACCCCTGGGATTCCGGATACTGGCTAAGGTTATTGCCGCCCCTATAGTGCCTTTTTTAGGCAAGGTTCAAATGACAAATTCACCACCGTAACAGGAACAAGCAAGCAAAAACTGAGGGTGATGCTACTCAATGCTAGAAGTCTAAATCTCAAAATGCACTCACTCAAGGCACTCCTTAAAATGGAGAACATCGATATCTGTGCAGTGACTGAGACCTGGTTCAAGGCTCCAGAGAGCACCCCTGCACTACCAGGCTATAACTCCTACCACACTTTTCGGCCATGTAACCTGGACTGGAGCACAAAAGGCAGAGGTGTGTCCATATTCATTAAGGATATCCACACCTCCTGGCTAGCTGCTCAGCATAATGCAGCCGAGGTTATCCAAGTGCAACTAACTCTGGGCAAAACTGCAATCCAAATTGTAGCTTACTACAGATCACCCACCATGCCCCAGGATTCTCACTCCTCTTTTCTTGATGTACTGGAAAATATTAGGGTTCAACCAAACACCCTAATAATGAGCGATTTCAACTATCCCACCATTAACTGGGAAAACTACTCATGTACCAACTCCTTCGCTCAACGCTTTCTGGAATTCATAAACTCCAATGCCCTGGATCAACTTATCCGCACCCCCACCAGGGGCAACAATATTCTAGATCTAGTCATTACCAACATGAGTGACCGGTGTTCCAGACCTGAAGTCAATGCCTTATTGGTCCGATCCGACCATAAGATAATTACCCTAGATATCCACATCCTGCCCCCACCCCCCATTAAGGAAACCATGGTAAAAAATTTCTCCAAAGCCAACTTCATGCTTCTTAAGACAGAAGTGGTGAACTTCAGGACACCCATGCAGATGGACAATACAGTTACGACTACTGAATCCTACACAATTGCACTTTATAAGCACTTACATGAGTGCATGGATCGTGCTATCCCAAACAGAACCAAGATGCTATCCTCCAAAAAAAGGAAGCCAATCTGGTGGTCTCCTGCCATAAACAAACTGTACAACAGAAGGAAGAAACTGTTGCAAAAGAGAGTAAAATCCCATGAGTGAAGGAGCTCCCTGGTTAGCCTCAGTAAGAAGCTGCGATCCCTGATAAAATCCTCCAAAGCTAGTTATGAAAACAAAATTGCCACTGATTCTAAAGACAACCACAAAGCATTCTATAGCTATGTCAAGAATCTCAATGGCAACACTTCCATCTGCTCTGAGTTACAGCACAATGGCACTAAATATACAGACCCAACTGATATTGCCAACATCCTGGCAGATAGGTTCAGTGCTAACTTTACCCCCCCTCTCACCCCCTAAAGAGCTCATCTCTATACCAGAAAAATGCAAAGTTCCTGTAATCACGGCTGCACAGGTAAAAACCACACTCTCCAAAGCCAAGAACACAGCATCCATGGGACCAGACAACATCCCAGGCTGCATTCTACATGAACTACAGAATGAACTGGCACCCCACCTAAGTACCATGTTCAATCATAGCCTCACCTCAGGCTTTGTGCCTGCTGAATGGCACACAGCGATGGTTATCCCACTCCACAAGGGGGGAGCCACCACGGTCCCCGGGAACTACCGCCCCATTAGCCTGACGAGCCTGGTCTGCAAGGCCATGGAACGTATCATCATGGAACTTATAAACAAAGACATTGGTAATCTCCAAACTCTGGACCCCACCCAGTTCGGGTTTGTAAAAGACAGATCATGTCTCCTAAACCTGATAGACTTCTTTGAAGCAGTCACCAAAGCCGTAGACAAGGGTAAGGTGGTTCACACAGCCTATCTAGATCTTGCCAAGGCTTTCGACACCATCCCCCACTCTGGAATTATAGATAAACTCACTAAACTAGGTATAAATCCCTATGTCACAAGATGGGTTGCCAACTGGCTCACTGACAGAACCCACACTGTGAAAGTAGCAGACTCCAAATCCGACTTCAGACCAGTGACAAGTGGAGTACCACAGGGTTCAGTCCTGCGTTCTCTCCTGTTTGGTATCTACTTCTCTGAAGTACAGGCTAACACAAAAGGTCTTTGGCTAATGAAATTCACAGATGACTGCAAACTAGGAGCCATAATCGAAACTCCTAATGATGTGGACATCGTACAATAAGGCCTCACTGAGACAGATGCCTGGTGTCAAAGCCATGGCCTCAAGCTCAATGCCAAAAAGTGCATTGTCATCCCCTTTGGTAAAAACTCTGTACCCATGAACTACAACATAGGCGGTAGTATACTTAACACTGAAAGTGTGATAAGAGATGTTGGGACACAGGTGGACAGTACTCTCTCCTTTGATAATCACATTGCCACAGTAGTCAGGAAATCCTTCTACATGGCACACCTCATCACAAAACGTTTCTCATCCAGAAAAAAAGAGGTCATTGTTTCCCTCTACTCATCACTCATTAGACCCATTATAGAGTACAACGGCCCTTTTGGTATGTACCTCACAAGACATCTACAACAACTGGAACGGCCGCAGAAATACCTCACAAAGAGGATTACCGGCCTCAAACAGATGCCCTACGCAGACTGTCTCAAAAAACTCCAGCTTTACTCCGTTGCATATCGCCTACTCAGAGGTGATCTCTGCCTAACATACAAAGCTATGTCAAACCCAGAGCTGTTGGACATGCTCCACTTAAAGAAATCCCAATCCCTCTGAGCTACACGCTCTAGGGACCTAAACCTTCTCACCACAATAAACAGAACATGCTGGAGGGATAGATTCCTGTCCAAGAGACTTCCCATACTCTGGAATAAACTACCTATCTATAGCAAACAAAGATCCTCATTAGCACTCTTCGAGAAAAATCTTGACTGGATGGGAAATAGGAAATTCACCCCGGGGATCACCTCTGTGGCTCTGCTCGACAGTGGCACAGGAAAATAATTTTCTTGGGTGGCAAAAGCCAGGATACCTTTTTGGCTGGGCTTGTATAGGCCCCAGGGCCAATAGCCTAGTACCTACCTATGAACCTATGAATCTATGAGGATGATGAATATAAGTATAATTACATGTATTGGTACATCTGAGTTATAGACAGAACAGTCCAAACAACATTTATAATGCTCTTCACCACAAAAATGTTCCAATTCCATTAAGTGCAAAGGATTTATTGTAAAACACTGCTTATATCATAAAATACAAAATATAATCTCAAGCGCCTCGGCAAACTTTTTTTCTTAATATACATTTTATTTATATATGGTTTGAAATATTTGTGTAATAAATTTTATGTGGGAGAAACTAAGAGAACATTTGCTTGTAGAATAAAAGAGCATATTAGAGATATAAAGAATAATAAACAAACTAGCCCCATAGTGTTGCATTTTAATAAATACCATATTGGTAATCAGAGGGATTGAAAGTTACAGTGTTAGATAGTGTAAAGGAAAGGGAATATTTGAATGAACAACATATAAAATGTATATTAAGAAAAAAAGAAACCTGTTTGATTTTAAAATTTAATACATTAAGCTCTATCGGGCTGAACCATGAATGTATGTGGAAAAGTTTATTGTAAAAGGCATTTATAAAATAATGTATTTATAGTATTTAGTGTTTTTTATATATAATACTGTTTCTTTATTTAATTAATTATGTAATTAAGTGGGTGTGTCTTATTTAGTATAAAGCTGTGAGTGTGAATGGTAAAAAAATTTACTGTGTAAAAGGCAAGTTTGCCGAGGCGCTAGAGATTATATTTTGTATTTTATGATATAAGCAGTGTTTTACAATAAATCCTTTGCACTTAAAGGAATTGGAACATTTTTGTGGTGAAGAATATTTGTTTCTTTTGATAGACTGTGGTTATACAAACATTTATAATGCTGTTTGAATTAATATTCACAGGTCCATCAACTTCAGGCCTACACATGGGATTAGCAGGTGAGTATCTATGTACTGTTGCTGTGAACACTACCATATTAGTGCCTCCACCTCCTTTCATGGCACTGCTGTGCACTGTTATATTGTGGTTTCTCTACCATTTAACACTACAGGTACATCCAGTGTAGGACAAGCCACAAATTTTCAAGTGCAGACAGACCAGGTATGTTACAGCAAAATAGTCATAGCTTTCAGCAATGTGTAGCACATGTGATACCTGACATTTTTGTCAATATTTGTCAATACAGGCCCATCTGTTGTACATTTGCAACATTCGTCACATGAGTATTTGCAGCCAATATTACTGTGTTGTATATGTGATGTTGTCAGTATTCGTTATGATAAATAAATGCCTGTGCTGTCTTTCTCTTTACTTTCCCACTGTACAATCCACAACCTCTACACAGCAGGAGTCTGTCAGTAGTATGCCATTACTATGTTTCATACCTGTCTTTGCTGTTAATTTTGTAGGTGTCCTTAGCATTTCTATGTTAGTGTCTTCAAGTGCTCATACAGTTTGTATGCTTATGTCACATATTCTGTAAGTTTTAACTATTCTCACCTGGTTAATGGTATAAATGATGTGATCAGTAATGCTGGTTTTTTTCCCTACACTAGTTGAAGTTCATTCCAGTGCAACACCACAATTTTCCCATGAATGCTTGCCAGGTGTGTTGTTTATTTATACATTACATATGTCATGCATGTTGGCCATATAAACAGATTATGTATTTATTTTATGTACATCCCATGAAACACACATACAGTAGACTGCAAGTAAAGTCATGAGTATTTGTAATATTGCAGTGAGATATACATGCTATATGTCTTTGATATCCATGATGAAATGTAGGCACACTGTCCTGATCTGTGTCTTTGTATCTTATAGCACATCAACTATCTGTATCATCCAGGACCCCATCCAGTGATCATGATGTTGTTCATGATGTGTCTCAGCATGGTAGTATGGCCCCTGGCACAGAGGACATTGAATTTTTTGGAGAGTCCATCCATGATGTTGACAGTGATGTTGTAGCAGATGTAGCCTCAGATATAGAGGTCCACTTGTCTAGCCATTCAGAAGATGCTGCCACAGTGGATGTTGAACAGATTGAGGCCATTGACCAACACACCACAGCTGAGAGCACTGCTGCTGGCAGTTCTACACAACAACCAGAAACAACATGTCACAGTAGACATAAGCGAGCAAATGTTGTACATAGCCAGGCATCAGAGGGTGTCCACCTCCTGCTGCAGACAAATGAGTGGTCACAGCAATGGCATCATTCAGACATCTGTGCACTTGCCCATGCCACAGATCATGTGGCACACCAGCTATGTGTCATGCATGAAGGACAAGAGCACAGACACTGTGAGTTTATGGCTGCATTGGCCACTCAAAATGACAGTCTGCTAGCTTTGGTACAGTTGGTGGAAACACTCTACAGTACTGCAGCAGTGTCATGCTATAAGCAGGATTCTGCATTCCATGACTGTGCTCAGCAGATTTCAACCTGTGAGATGCTGGCCACCTGTCTGCAGAACCAGTGCTGGCCATCAAGAATCACTGTCTGTGGTCCAACCTGCACAGAGTTTGACTGCTGGCCCACCTGCTGAGGTCCCACCATTCAAAAGGCCTTCAACTCACAGTCATGCTCCTTCATCTCAACATGGTGTTGCTCCCGCATTCATGTCCATTGTGGAGCAACCAGGGCAAGATGTTTCTGTATGTGGTCGGGGCAGGGTGGTCCATGGTGTGAGACATCAGGGATGTCACCCAAGACTATGTTAGAGTGTGTCCAAGAGTGTAGTACACATAGCTGACTCGTATCATTGCAATACCACTGTAATGTAATATGTGTTTTCTGAAATTAAAATTTCTGCATTATGTTCTGCATGATTTCTCTTTTTTCATGTTATCATATGGTACAGATATGTATGTGTAGCACTGATGTCTGTCCCTTATTGTTTACCATACAGTAATATAACAAACTGAGTGAGTATGCATACCTGTGTCCATACCTCTCAACATCTTAGCTCCAGAAATCTGGACAATGATAACAATAATTGAGAGACAAAGGCCCAAAAATAAGGACAATTTTTAAATATTGCTTGTATAAACTTAGAATGTTGCTAGAATAAAAGATTTAGTCTTACCATACATTTTCTGAAGGATATGAAGTCTGAAACTTAAACATCTGTCATTTAGTGAATTCACTCCTTACCTATTTGCCAGAAAAAAATAAGTTTTATGAGGAATATACCAAAATTATAAGGCAAAAATCTGGACAGTTGAGAGATATGCCTGTGCCAGCTGTGCACTGATTTGATATCTGTCTTTTGGCACATTTGCATACGTTCATATTGGAATAATTTGCTTCTGTTATGTGTGATGCTTAGTGTGTAGATCTAGTGGGTAATCGACATTAGATTGCTGTGGTGGGGCAACACCTAAACATCAATCTTCAGTCTATGCACTCATGTACATGTGGCTTATCATGACTAAAATATTTGGGTCAGGCACTGCTCTATTGCCTGGGCCTGCACTTTTGGTTGCAACCTACATTGCTATGCCTGTGACTTCTGCCCCCTATGTCCTCTACCTCCTCCTCTGATACCTGTGGCATGTCCTCTTCAGACATTTGGGTTTTGGGGGTAGTTCACTCACACCTGCAGCTGGAAGACCGCCATGTGCTCTGGTTATCATGTTATGCAGCAAGGCACACATCGCTATCATCTGTGCTGCCTTCTCTGTTGTGTATTGCTGTGCACCCCTGGATGTGTCCGGACATCTGAAATGAGATTTCAGTACACCAAACACATGCTCTATAATGTTTCTGGTTGTTTCATGTACTGTATTGTAGGCCTCCTGTGAAGAGTTTGATGGTTTATGGTAAGGGGACATTATCCACGGTTCAAGTGGATAACCACAGTCAGCTGTTGTGGGGAAGAAAAACCCTTTTGATCATAATGGATATTGTTGAGAGGTGTATGCTTAGCTTACATCCTAGCTGTGCTCCTGCACTTATCCAGTAGTAATCCCTCAGGAATTTCACCTTGCTGTAATGTAGCCCTGAATCCACTTTCCCTCCAAATAGCAGTACAATGGGCACTTCCTGGGTGTGTTGCCATGATGTTTGTTATGCTGCCATCTGCTGCACACATGCTTTGGCAGTTAATGAATGGCCATCACTTTCTGTTTATGTATCGGTCTGCTTCTGGATGTACTGGTCTCTTGATAGGCATGTGTGTGCAATCTCTTGCACCAAGGACACATGGGAAATTTGCAATGTTATAGAACTGGTGCATTACAGTTTCTGCTCCATGGAGGTGGATGGAAAGTGTATGTAGTCATCCACCTTGCTGCACATTGCTTCCAGGAATTTTGACAGGATATTACTGGCAGCTGTCTGTGATACTCTGACAGTATCCCAAATGTGTCTCTGGAATGTCACAGATGCAAATACACCCAAGCTGAGACCCACTTTGGTTTCAAGGGGGATGAGGTTTCATCGCAGGGTCTGCACCAACATGTGTGGGGCACACATGTTGCAGACAGACTGTGCTAGTTGTCTGTCTAACCGGTATCTGTCTTTTCTTTGCTGGTCTGACAACTGGTTTAGTTGCAGCCTTGCTCTGACTCAAACTAGCTGCCTTCTAGGATGCACAGCCACAACCTAATTTATGACTTGAGTCACTGCAGCCTATTGCAGTATATTAACAGCAGACTGCATTTTTATATGATTTTTTATTTTCAGTTTTGCTATGGATTTCGCCATACTTTGTACTATTCACTTGAATTCCTTGGCATTCGAAAAGCATGTGCTGAGGATTTTAGAAACAAGAGTCAGCATGGCTGTTTGTCACATTTGAGTTGCGTTGTGTGCTTATGATGCATTTTGCAATCAGACTGG
>NC_056730.1:535490008-535502508 GCF_019279795.1 Protopterus annectens | reverse complement strand
ATGGCATGTACCTGACCAGCCATATGCAACAGTTGGAACACCCACAAAGGTCCCTTACCAGGAGAATCTGCGGTAAAAATACATTGTCCTATATAGAACACCTTAAAGCCCTGTCTCTATACTCAGTCTCCTACAGGTTACTGAGAGCTGATATAGCCTAGCATACAAGGCATCCTTGGATCTAGGTCTGATGGACTTTTTGCACATCCTCAAAATGAACAGCATTAGAACCACTAGATTCAAGGATTTAAATTTTGCTTGTGACATAAATAAGACATGTTTGGGAGACAGATATATGTCTCAGGGGATCTCCATGCTCTGGGACAAGCTTCCCATCCATGTGAAGCAGAAATTAGCCTTAACCTTATTTAAGTATAACCTTGACCAATGGATGGAAAATCAGAAATTCACCCCAGGTCTGGCACTCATGTCTCTTATAGACAGAGGCAGACAGTAATGCCCGCAGTAACATACCCCGCCCACATAACCTCTAGAAACTTCCTAACTAACATACCACCTCCTAATACATGCCTATAATATATAAACACAATCGGCTTGGGTTGCACAGCTAGGCTTATAAAGGGACTGGTGATCATTAGCCTAGTATTTACCAATGAACCTATGAACCTGTAGTTATAGTATTTCCAAAACTTTTGTAAGGAGTGCCAGACATGTATTTTGCACTCACTCTCAGCAGCAAGAACAATGGTTTACATAGTTTTACAATCGCTATCATCTGAGTAGCTCACTTAATTTATTATTATCTCTTAATAAAATATCTAAATTCATTAATGGTAAATTTCATTCAGTATGGAGCGCCTTCTGTATGGAGTCTGCATGTCCGCCCCGCGGTCGAGTGGCGTTCTAAAGACATGCATGAATGGGCGTGCCTTTGTTGAAGGTTGGGCACCTCAGCACCATAAAAATCTACTGCCAATCATTAGCGGACCGGAGTTCCGCTGTGGCGACCCCTAACTGGAAAAAGCAGAAAGAAGAAGAAGAAGAAAATGCATAAAACTGATAAGTATGATCTGTATGCAGTTTTCAAAGAAGCCAGAATATCTAACTCCGGGATTGCTGTACTATGTTATTTATTATATTTATTTTATTGACAGTTTACTGTGAAAGTCCCACTGTGCCAAAGTACCCATTTTCAGTGAAGGCCCGGGGAGAAAAGCTCCAATACAGAAAAACATCAAAATAGAACAAATATGTTACGGAAATTAAAGGTTAAAATTCCAAAAACAAGAGCAAACATGCTGTATATAAACTAAACATCAAACTGAAAATATCTATTAGACACTTGATTTATTTATTTATTTATTTATTGACATTTGTTAACCGAGTTGGTCCAGCTGGGCTTGCGGCCCGTTTTCCGTGGAGACCCGAGGAGAAAAGCTCCAAGAGAAACAGAGATTATACATAAAGAGAACTGATAACATATGCATCAACATTTGAACAAGAATTGAATAAAAGATTCAAAAAAAGACATTTTGAAGACACCAAAACTGGTAACATATACATTAATATGTGATTAACATATGATCAAAAACTGAAATTATGCAGTAGTATTTAAAAGACAAAAGTAAAAAGAGATAAATATAAACACTTGTAGTTATGTCTATCTTGTGTTATCAGGGTTATGATTTATTTACATATTTATAAAAAGAGTTAGTTCCAATCAGATTTAAGTATTAAGTAGAAATAAGTATCCTCAAGTAGGGGGAAAACTTTGTTGAGTGGGGGGTACTGAGAGACGTACCCAAGGAGGCGGGGGGGGGTTAGACTGGGTCCTGACAGGGACAGATTTTGGAGTTAAGTAGATGGCGTTTCAATTTTTCTTTAAAGTGGGATGGCTGAATGGTGGAACATATATCTCTAGGAAGTTTGTTCCAAGTTTGGGTGATAGAGTATTTATATGAGTTTGCCTACTGCTTTTTTTGGTTGGTAGGTGTGTTGTACTAGCTGATTTGATGTATGAAGAGTACAAGGAGGTGAGTAGACAGAGATGAAGGAAGACAGCGCAGGACAAGATGAAGGTTTATACAGAATGAAGTGTAACATTTGAAGTTGTGATAGCAACAGTAGGTGGGGGAACTCAAGCCACTGTGGAGGGATGTAAGGGGCAAGCAGTGATGAGTACTGTATGGAGAGTTTGTGATGAATCTAGCTATCTTATGATAAGTTTGTTGGAGTTTGTTTAAGGTTACAGTCTGAATTCTAGTGAACACAGGGGCAGCATAAAGAAAGGAGGGGAGGATGAGAACGTGAGCAAGGGATAGTCTAGCATTTGGAGTTAGACATTTTTTGCTATGATAAAGTAAACCTAGTTTCTGGTTTGTCTTTTTTATACATTGGAGAAGATGCATATTAAATTTGAGTTCATCATCGATGATGACTCCTAGCAATTTAGTGTGAATATCAGATTTAATGATTGTTTTATTTGAGGAAGTGATAGAAAAGGAGGATTTGTAGTGAGTCAGAGAACGGGGAAGAAATGGTAGGATTTGGTCTTTTTTGGGTTGAGGATGAGTAAGTTACTGGTTAGCTACTGCTCGGTGGATGAAAAGGTGTGTTGAGTGAGTGTATGGAGTTCAGAGATCTTATCAGAGCTAGAGATGAGAGTTGAATTATCAGCATATTGTATGAGGGAGGATTGTTTGCACGATGTGTGGAGGTCATTAGTGAAGATATTGAACAGGAGAGGGCCCAAGAAGGAGTCTTGGGGTACTCCTGTAGGGACAGGTAGGAATGGAGAAGAGGAAGACAGCCATTTAATGGACTGTTGCCTGCAAGATAGGTAACTGGAGAACCAAGAAAGGGAGGAGGAAGGTAGATTGAGACAGGCAAGTTTAAATAACAGTAGTGGATGTGAGACAGTATCAAACGCTTTGGCAAGGTCTAAGAAGAGACAGGATATGTCTTTTTTGTTATCTAGGGCCTCAGCTATAGTATGGGTAAAGGATAGGAGGGTTGTTGTGCTATGGTTGGGACAAAAGCCATGTTGGGTGGGTGTGAGAAAATTTCTTTCGAGGAGGTGTTTTAGTAGTTGGGAGTGAATGCATTTTTCAAGAATGTTAGATAGGGGGGATAGGATACCTATGGGATGGTAGTTAGATGGGTCAGTAGAGTTGTGTAGGGGTATAGTGAAAAAGGATTTCCAAAGGGTGGCTACAGTGGATTCCTGAATGGACCTGTTGATTAGTATAGACACTGGGTATGCAATTGAGTCAGCAGCCAGTTTGAGGAAGGAAGGAGGTAAATTATCAGTGGAAGGGAAGCAAGGCTTTAGCTTAAGAAGTAGAGATCGGATATAAGAAATGGGAACAGGATGAAAGGTGAAGGGATTATTGTTAGATGGGTAGGGAGGTAGCGGTTGGGTTTTAGTGTTACCATTGGATGGTAAGAGCACTTGAATACTGTTGATAGGAGTGTTTATTCAGTAGGGTAGCTGTATCTAGAGGGGATGTATTTGGGTGGGGGAGGGGTTAGAGGGGCAGCCAGGAGAGAGAATTGTATTTATAGTCGATCAGAATTTACGTGGGTTGGCTTTACTATTCAGTTGAACTGTGTTAAAGAAGGACTTTTTATCAGCATTGAACTGTTTCTTTGTAAGATTTCTGAGATGTCTATAATTCTGAAGGAGGGGTAATTCTTTAGTTTTGATCAAGGCTTTCCAAGCTTTATCTCATTGGAGGATAAGGGACTTAGTGTCTTTGGAAAGCCAAGGACCGTAATTGGATTTTATTCTTATCTTTCTAGAGGGAGCAAGGGAGTTCAGGGTATTTAGGAAGATGGTATTGAAACTGTTTACTGCTTCATCTAGAGGGATTTGTTTAAGGAGTGACCAGTCAGTGGAAAATAGAATAGAGCTGAATTGGGTAACGTTGAAGTTAGAGAGTTTTCGACAGTCTCTATAAAGATTTGGTTTGGGTGGTTGGCAGGTGAATCTAAGGACAGAGGTAGGTAGGTGGTCACTAAGTTGGTCTGGTAGAGTAGTGGGGTTGTGATAGAGATTAGGGGAGTTAGTGAGAATGCAGTCAATTATAGAGCTAGAAGTTAAGTTTTTATTATATAACAAGTTCATAGGTAGGTACTAGGTTATCGGTCCTGAGGCCTATACAAGCCCAGCCAAAAAGGTACCCTGGCTTTTACCACCCAAGAAAATTATTTTCCTGTGCCACTGTTGAGCAGAGCCACAGAGGTGATCCCCAGGGTGAATTTCCTATTTCCCATCCAATCATCAAAGATTTTTCTTGAAGAGTGCTAACGAGGAGCTTTGTTTGATATAGATAGGTAGTTTATTCCAGAGTATGGGAAGTCTCTGGGACAGGAATCTATCCCTCCGGCATGTTCTGTTTATTGTGGTGACAAGGTTTAGGTCCCTAGAGCGTGTAGCTTGGAGGGATTGGGACTTCTTTAAGTGGAGCATGTCCAACAGCTCTGGGATTGACATAGCTTTGTATGTTAGGCAGAGATCACCTCTGAGTAGGTGATATGCGATGGAGTAAAGCTGGAGTTTTTTGAGACGGTCTGCGTACGGCATCTGTTTGAGGCTGGTAATCCCCTTTGTGAGGTATTTCTGAGGCCTTTCCAGTTGTTGTAGATGTCTTGTGAGGTACATACCAAAGGGGGCGTTATACTCTATAATGGGTCTAATGAGTGATGAGTAGAGGGGAACAATGACCTCTTTTTTTCTGGATGAGAAACCTTTTGTGATGAGGTGTGCTACATAGAAGGATTTCCTGGCTACTATGGCAATGTGATTATCAAAGGAGAGACTACTGTCCACCTGTGTCCCAAGTAAGGAGAAAAATTACAATCAAGGCAAAACTTCACTACCACCCCTAATATCCAATTCAGTACTTCTTCTCAACTTCTAATCTAAAACGCCACTTCATACGATGATGCTCCATCTTTAGTGATAATTGCAGAAAACTCATTAAAGACAGACAGATGCAAACAAAGGCAGAAAAGAATATAGCTGAGCAATGTAACAGTGCTGACATATTAATGTTACTGCTGTTCTTGTCACACTATTGCTGGTTTCTCTTTCCAGATGTAATACAAACTACAAAGTACTAAGATAACACTGGCCCAGACTCTGCATGACATAATCTCAATAGATAGCCACTGAAAAATAAAAAAACAGAATTTAAGATTTTGAATCACTGCACTCACAGTAATCCATCAATGTAGATATATGTTTTGAAAAATGTATGAGTACAGTGTTTAGGGTGGATAATATAGCAGAATATCAATAAAATGAGACTGATTAGGGTTCATATCCTTACATTTCTTCCCTGTGTGATGTCCAGTTCTAAATGTCACATCACAGTCTCCAACACCATCCATAGATGGTTGGTGGTTAGGTTGATATAATGGTTAAGGTGTTTGCCTTACAACCAAAAGGTAATTGGCTAGGCTTAAAATAGTACACAAGGGCAATTAGCCTAGTACTTGTCTACGAGCCAAAGACTCCCATATAACTTTATAAATTAACAATAATTCATCATTCTAACAGTATTTTAGTGAATATTAGTTATTAGCTATTATTAGATAGACTCAACCACTGTGAGGTTCATCAGGACAGTATATATATTGAATACATATTAATGGCTGCAATATCATAGCATGGTACCATGCAATATGATATGATGTGGTTTGTTGTAGCACGGTGTAACATGGCATGGTATAATACAGTACAGTATGGTATGGTATGGTATGGTGTGGTGCAGTACAGTGTGGTATGTATGGTATGGTATGGTGTGGTGCAGTACAGTGTGGTATGTATGGTATGGTATAGTGTGCTGTAACATGGTGTAACATGTTATAGTATGGTATGGTGTGGTATGGTACGGTAAAGTGCAGTATTTATGGTATGGTATGGTACTGTATGGTATGGTATAGTGTGGTGTGGTGTGGTATAGTGTGGTGTGGTGTGGTACAGTACATTGTGGGATGTATGGTAGGGTGTGTTGTAGCATGGTGTAACATGGTATGGTATGGTATTGTACAGTACAGTGTGGTATGAATGGTATGGTATGGTTTGCCACATTTTTATAAAATAAGAAGAATAAAACAATGCAGTAGTCCAATAATATCCATTTTAACATATCTCAATATAAAGTACAGTAAAATTAATAGCAAACTATGAAGGCAAGTATTAGTTTACAAAGGAATAGGGTGGAAAAAGGACAAGTGATATAGGGAAGTATTGGTAAAGGGTGCTGAGGTTATACAACTAAAATAAAATAAAGGGTATAATATACATTTGTAAAAGGTGCTGGGGTTAAATGGCAAAGTGAAATAAAGGGCACTATATTCATTTTATGGAGACATATTACATTTGCTTAATTTCAGAAAGAGGCAATAAGTTTAATTATTCTGCCCTTTAAGAGCATCACCATTCTACCTCTCCTCCATTCCTGCTTTATCCTTTACCTCCTTTTCACGTATCCCATACCCTCTTGAATGTCTCTGTAGATTCCTCATCACTCACCCTGGTAATCTATTCCATGGGTCCTCAACACTCTCTGTAAAAAAAGTACTTTTGGAGATCCTAAAAGTTGTTAGAACATACAATCTGCTACCTGTGCTCCCCCCCCCCCCATCATTCATATTTTGAATGCCCCCCTGCATATCTCTAGCATGGTGTTATGCTCTAGTATCATGTACGCTCACCTGTTCTAGTCTGAGGTGAGCTGCGCTCCAGCTTCTGTAGCCTCTGGTTATACTCCTTTCCTTCAGTTCCATGGATCTGTCTATGGTAGCTTTCTTCTGGATTCCCTCTAGCAACTCATTGGTCTTTTCCTTATATGGTCTTCTGAGCTGCACACATTACTTAAGGTGCAGTCTGACCAAGGCCATGCAATGTGTAATCAATACCACTTTGCTTCTGGAATCTTCCCCCAGGACACATTCTGTTGGCTGCTAGCACTGCCTTACAATTTTGCTCCCAGTGGTGTAATCCAGGTATGATCAACACCCCCAGATACTTCTTTTGCTCTGCTGCCAACAGTTACACTCTCCCTAGCTAATAATTCACACCACAGTTATTCTGGTACAGATGGAATACTTCAAATTTATTTGCAATGAACCTCAATTGCCACTTGTTGCCCATATATAAGTTCATATGAATTTACTAGCTTATTGTTATATGAGAATCTTTAGAAGCCATGCCATAAATTCCCATGAAGTTTATAGCCCTTATATTTAAATGGAAAATAAGCTAGAGATGAGCAGTACATTTAAATGTTGCCCCTTTCTGCGGGGGACAAGGGTGCTAAACCAGGAGTGAATTTGCTGATACCCATCCATTCATCCAGATTACATTTGAATAGCATATATTCCAAAGAAATTATATTCTCTGTAATACATATCTGTCCCTCCATATGTTGTATTTATGTTACAAAGGAGATTTAGATCTCTTGAGCAGGTGTTTATGCCCCCATTGGACTTGCGAATGTGCAGTACGTCTGAAAAATAGGGCCTGCTGAGGCTATGTACACAAGGCACAGATCACAGCTTAGTAGTCTGTATGACACCAAGAAGAAGGAACAAGACTTTAAGACTGTCTGTATAGTTTGTATGATTTAAGCCTTAGATTTTCTTGGTAAGAAAGCATTGTGGGCATTATACTCAGTGATCAGCCTGATGTGTGCAGAACACAGTAGAATGATTAATATCCTGGACCTGGATGCCATACTGTTAGTAATAATTTTATTTTTATTTATTAATGTATTTATTTCATTTAATAATATAATAACCTGTGCAATGAAAAATAATTTTATTACAATAGTAGATATGTAGTGATTGAAGGACAGTTTGCTGTCTACAAAGGTATATTTAACTTTTTCAAATCCTTTACTAGAATCTTCCACCTCCACTCCACTTATTTTTATGTCGCAAATAAATGGTTGCTCCAGTTTTATATTTCCTCATTCATGTCAGAGACAAACACATTCAAGAGTGCTGGACTCGGGTCAGACCTCTGGGTGCTCCAACAGCCACTTTACTATTGAGGACAGACCTCCAGTGATTTTCAAAAAGTCCTTTATTAAAGAGGACAGACCCCTGTGTTACTTCAGCAGCCACTTTTCTAATGTGTGGCTTGATCATCAGTCCTTTCAGCCCAACTTTCTTGTGTCTTCAAGTTCAGTAATGCAGAAATCTGGATCCTCAGTATTGGATCTGCATCCGGCCCCTGGAGTCTTCCTACCAGCATCCTGTGTGGGAGTTTGTCAGAGTCATTGCTGTAGTTACATTTCTTGGTACATCCTGTGAAGTTTATCTATAAACCAGTGAAAACATTGGATCAGATTTGACTGACATTCCTTCTATCTATGAGTTCATGCCAGTTGCACTCCTGAAAATTGCTGCACCCTAGAAATGCTATCTTGTTGGGATGCTGTTTCTGAATTTTCATGCATGGTTGTTAAGCTAACATACATGTAGTTCCCCAGATTTTTGTGCTGCCCCTTGTAGAAAGGTACCACAGTTGCTACTTACCAGTCTCAGCACTAGCTATATTTTTGAAGACTGTGGTAGGTAGCATAATTGGTCCATATGCTTTAGCCTTCCTAAGGGTAGCTATGTGACGCTGAAATGCCTCTCTCTGTCTGTCCTGATGCCTGTCCACTGTTCTCCCCATTTAGCTCTGCCTCCCTCCTTCCCACCACAGCACCTGATCATTGCTTTCATTTTTGAAGATCAAAGCAAAGTATTCATACAGTGCTTCTAGCTTTTCCTTGTCTTTTGTGTTCTTCCCCCCAGCTTTGCTCACCCTGGCTAGGTCTGTGTCTATCTTCTTTCTTTCTACATCATACCTAAAAATGCTCTTGCTTCCCTCTTTTTTTTTAAACAAGAAACATTTTTATTCAGTTATCACTTATGACATAGGCAATCATACATTTTATAAATGAAAACAAACCATATTGACATATTTTAGTTGTGAACATTATACGTCACTTATAATCTATCCAGTCATTGTCAGTCAAACATTGCACAGCTCATTCAAAGCCTGCCTTCTTTTAAACCTCATTCCTCCTCTGTCCTTTGTACAGAAGGACTGTGGCTGACCAAGTTCGCAGATGACTGCAAACTGGGTGCAATAATCGACTCTCCAGCCGACACAAGCATCCTCCAAAAGGGCCTCATAGAAACAGACAACTGGTGCCAGAGCCATGGCCTCAAGCTAAATGCCAAAAAGTGTATAGTCATCCCCTTTAGCAAAAACAAAGTGCCCACAAATTACCACATAGGTGGTAATCCATTAAGTACAGAAGAAGTAATTAGGGACCTGGGGACCCAAGTTGATAGCAATCTCTCATTTGACAACCACGTGGCCAAATTGGTTAGAAAAACATTTTATATAGCCCACCTAATCATGAAGGGATTCACATCTAGATCAGGGGAGGTCATCGTGCCTCTTTACTCATCCCTTATCAGGCCCATAATTGAGTACAATGCCCCTTTTGGGATGTACCTTACCAGACACCTGCAGCAACCGGAAAGACCCCAAAAGTACCTCACCAAGAGGATCAAAGGGCTCAAACAGATGCCATATGCTGCCCGGTTAAAGAAACTTCAGCTCTACTCAGCGGCATACCACCTGTTCAGAGGCGATCTGTGCCTGACGTATAAAGCCATGTCCAACCCGGAATTAATGGACATGCTACACCTCAGAAAATCCAAATCCCATCGAGCTACGCGCTCAAGACACTTGAACCTCAGCACTGAAATAAATAGGACATGCTGGAGGGACAGATTCATAACCCAGAGGCTCCCTTCACTCTGGAATAAAATCCCAGTCCAGGTTAGGCAGAGTCCCTCATTGACTCTCTTCAAGAGGAATCTTGATGAGTGGATGGGAGATTGTAGGTTTACCTCGGGTATCACTTCTGTGTCACTGTTAGACAGAGGCACAGTATACTAACCTCGAAAAAGGGCATAGCAAAATTAATTTAAAATGGGTGGCGAAAGCCAAACACATTCTGGCTAGGCTTATAAATGCCCTAGGGCAGATAGCCTAGTATGAACCTATGAACCTATGAACATATTGTTCCCACAATTCCCATTTTTTCTATGTAATTTTCTCCTACCCTTTTCTAAAGATCCCAGTTCTAGTTATTTTATCTCTGTTACCATATTCACTACTTCTAGTACAGTTGGTTTAGACTTTCATTTCCATTTTCTAGTTATTGCTTTTTTGGCAGCCACCATAATTAGACTCAGCAAGGCCTTACTATGTCTAGGCATTTCCAATTCTGTATCATAGCTCAAAAATAATTTCAGTAACTTATACCAATTTGCTCACCCAGCATAGCTGACAGAATAGTCTGAAGGGAACTTTTTAAAGTCCACCAACTCATTACTTTCCCAAGTAATATGTTCCCAATTATCACGTTCTTCCCAGTCACACCTCCAGCATTTGCTATCTACCTGGGGATAAATTCTTTGGAGTCTACTTGGTGTATAAAAATACTTATGTAAACACTTCCAAGCAAAGATCATAAATCTTCTAGACTTTGCTGCATATTTGGGAGACATGCATATATCCTCCCATTGTTTCTTTGTGAATTGCTTACTCAGTCTCTCTTCCCAATCCTTTCTAACCTCCTCTGAGTGATTATTATAGTTATCATACAATATCTTATTCCTTTTTTAACAGCAGCTTCCATTCTAGATTCTATTAAAAACTACCAGTGCTGGTCTTTCACTTAGGACCCCCCTATTTCTTTATCTTTGCCTATACTCAGATACCAGTCCTTGATAGGAAAAGCCATCTCTAGCCTACAGTCCAAATAAATTTCTGGCCTCTAGGGGGGGTGTGGCGAAGCCCCCCCCCACTTACTTTTGTTTTACTAAGCAATATTAAATCAAAACTAAACAATATAATATGAAATTAAGTGGGGGCTTCGCCCCCCCCACACACACACACCCTAACTATATATTCTTACTCCAGTGTCACACTACAGTGGGGAAGGGGGCATATCCCATTTACTTGCCAATAATACTTGTCGGTCAAATGAAATGTCGGTCAAATGAAATTTCGGTCATTTGGTGTCGGGCAAATGGGTGTCGGTTAATCGGAAGTTGGGCAAATGAAGTAGACCCGTCTAAAGACATAACATTGGAAAATGAAGGAAATCGATCATGTACAGACAGATGTAATACTAAGTACATATTTACAAAAGATAAAATCCCAGTTTATAATGAAAAGTAGAGGTAGCAAAGGAATAATGTGAGATGAATTGCATTTCAGGAGTATCCAGGGGGTTAAGTGATATGTCTTACTTCAGGTGTTTGCACTTATATTGTTTCATTAGATACTGTCTGAACTGAGACCTGATCTTTATGTAGTTTGTATTGCAAGTTAAATAGAAGAAGTGAGACTACCATAGTTTGGGAGCAAGTACAGAGATGATGTGGTCTGTGCACGCAGTTTGGTAGAGGAACTTAGAAATATTAGGCCCCCTGTAGCTTTACATTTCTATGTAGCCACATTGATCTTTTCTGTTTTTGCGTTCTTGTTTCTTCCTCATGCCTTTGTGCATAGCTCTGAGAACGCAAACTCTGACCCATTTAGCTTGTTTTCTCCCTTCCTTTGCACCCAGTATCCTGAATAACCTTTGATATATGTGACTCATAACTTGATATCAGAAGCCACTGAGTAATTTGACTGCAACATCTTGTAAGTGAGTAATATGGGTAACAGCAACACCATCAGATGTGTAGATAGGGTGGGGCAAAGGGCCTAGCTGCCTCAGGTGGAAAGTATTATGAGGTGTCACTGGCAAATCCTGATCAGCCTTCAGTCTGTGGTGCCTACTGGCATTTAGAAATAAATGCTGGTATTACATTTGCTGTCAAAACTAAAGCATTTGTAGTGCTCTGTTTGCTGTAGAAGCTACTTGCTACATTTAAATGTAGCAAGCAGTTTGCCACAGTTCAAAAGAGTTTTTTTGCTTCTAAAGGCCAAAGAGAAGAGCTTATTTTTTAATGTAAAGGCCACCAGGGTATGCAGGAAAACAGCTAGCTACACCTCTGAATGCCATCACATTGTTTTTGTGGTAAAAAATGCTAATAAAATGCTATGCAAAGAAACTATGCTATGGGATAAAAGTTTTTAACTTCTGCATGCCATAAGAACTGCATATTATTTTGACAAGTGAACTCCAAGGCTGATTTTACACTATGATCCCATCATTCTGATAAGGAAACTCTGTATCAGTTGCCAATATGAAACTATCAGTCATGATTCCCAGGGAATCAGATTAGGACCTAAAAACAGTTTTGATGAAATTGATTCCACCAACTGTTTAATTACCCACATGTTATTCTGATATAGGTCAAAAGGGAAAGAAACTGCTCTCATGTGTGACAATGTCATGGCCCCTGGAGCACAATTATGTGTGACCCAGATCTCAAATCTCATTAGTACTGAATAATGCATGTGAATGGCTCTATTATTCCTCCATACATTTTTTATGTTTTTA